>NW_005178039.1:2985000-2986206 GCF_000258705.1 Coccomyxa subellipsoidea C-169 | reverse complement strand
GAGCAGGATTCTGCAGGCTGCCGGCAGTGCCGGACTACCCCTGGAGCAGGATTTGTCGGCACGCCGACAGTGCCGGACTACCCCTGGAGCAGGATTTGCCGGCACGCCGGCAGTGCCGGACTACCCCTGGAGCAGGATTTGCCGGCACGCCGGCAGTGCCGGACTACCCCTGAAGCAGGATTCTGCAGGCTGCCGGCAGTGCCGGACTATCCCTGGAGCAGGATTTGCCGGCACGCCGGCTGTGCCGGACTACCCCTGGAGCAGGATTCTGCCGGCACGCCGGCAGTGCCGGACTGCCCCTTCTGCAGAATTCTGCAGGCTGCCGGCAGCGCCGGACTACCCCTGGAGCAGGATTTGTCGGCACGCCGGCAGTGCCGGACTGCCCCTGGAGCAGGATTCTGCAGGCTGCCGGCAGTGCCGGACTACCCCTGGAGCAGGATTTGCCGGCACGCCGGCAGTGCCGGACTACCCCTGGAGCAGGATTTGCCGGCACGCCGGCAGTGCCGGACTACCCCTGGAGCAGGATTCTGCCGGCACGCCGGCAGTGCCGGACTGCCCCCTGGAGCAGGATTCTGCCGGCTGCCGGCATGCCGGCGGTGCCGGACTGCCCCTGGAGCAGGATTCTGCAGGCTGCCGGCAGTGCCGGACTATCCCTGGAGCAGGATTCTGCCGGCACGCCGGCAGTGCCGGACTGCCCCCTGGAGCAGGATTCTGCCGGCTGCCGGCATGCCGGCGGTGCCGGACTGCCCCTGGAGCAGGATTCTGCAGGCTGCCGGCAGTGCCGGACTATCCCTGGAGCAGGATTCTGCCGGCACGCCGGCAGTGCCGGACTGCCCCTGGAGCAGAATTCTGCAGGCTGCCGGCAGTGCCGGACTACCCCTGGAGCAGGATTCTGCCGGCACGCCGGCAGTGCCGGACTGCCCCTTCTGCAGAATTCTGCAGGCTGCCGGCAGCGCCGGACTACCCCTGGAGCAGGATTTGTCGGCACGCCGGCAGTGCCGGACTGCCCCTGGAGCAGGATTCTGCAGGCTGCCGGCAGTGCCGGACTACCCCTGGAGCAGGATTTGCCGGCACGCCGGCAGTGCCGGACTACCCCTGGAGCAGGATTTGCCGGCACGCCGGCAGTGCCGGACTACCCCTGGAGCAGGATTCTGCCGGCACGCCGGCAGTGCCGGACTGCCCCCTGGAGCAGGATTCTGCCGGCTG